>NW_017618193.1:0-2500 GCF_001879475.1 Ipomoea nil | reverse complement strand
CTCGTACCGCAACTTTCCGCAACTTGGGCACCCTCGTACCGCATAATTCCGCAACCTCGGCACCCTCGTTCCGCATAAGTCCGCAACCTCGGCACCCTCGTACCGCATAATTCCGCAACCTCGGCACCCTCGTACCGCATGAGTCCGCAACTTAGCACCAACGTTGCGCATAAGCCCGCAACTTAGGCACCCTCGTTCCGCATAAGTCCGCAACTTAGGCACCCTCGTACCCCATAAGTCCGCAACTTGGGCACACTCGTTCCGCATCGAGCCCGCAACGTAGGCACACTCGTTCCGCACAAGTCCGGCACTTAGGCACACTCGTTCCGCATGAGTCCGCAACTTAGGCACGCTCGTACCCCATAAGTCCGCAACTTGGGCACACTCGTTCCGCATGAGCCCGCAACGTAGGCACACTCGTTCCGCACAAGTCCGGCACTTAGGCACACTCGTTCCGCATGAGTCCGCAACTTAGGCACACTCGTTCCGCATATGCCCGCAACGTAGGCACACTCGTTTCCGCATGAGTCCGCAACGTAGGCACGCTACTTCGGCACACTCGTTCCGCACAAGTCCGCAACTTCGGCACACTCGTTCCGCAACTGTCCGCTACTTAGGCACACTCGTTCCGCAACTGTCCGCAACTTAGGCGCACTCGTTCCGCATGAGTCCGCAACTTAGGCACACTCGTTCCGCATATGCCCGCAACGTAGGCACACTCGTTCCGCATATGCCCGCAACGTAGGCACGCTCGTTCCGCACAAGTCCGCAACTTAGGCACGCTCGTTCCGCACAAGTCCGCAACTTAGGCACGCTCGTTCCGCACAAGTCCGATACTTAGGCACACTCGTTTCCGCACAAGTCCGCTACTTAGGCACACTCGTTCCGCATGAGTCCGCAACTTAGGCACACTCGTTCCGCATGAGTCCGCAACTTAGGCACACTCGTTCCGCATATGCCCGCAACGTAGGCACACTCGTTCCGCACAAGTCCGGCACTTAGGCACGCTCGTTCCGCACAAGTCCGGCACTTAGGCACACTCGTTCCGCATGAGTCCGCAACTTAGGCACGCTCGTTCCGCATATGCCCGCAACGTAGGCACACTCGTTCCGCACAAAGTCCGCAAAGCCCGCACGTAGGCACCATCGTTCCGCATGAGTCCGCAACTTAGGGCACCATCCGTTCCGCAACAGTCCGCACTTAGGCACCATCGTTCCGCATGAGTCCGCAACTTAGGCACTAACGTTGCGCATAAGTCAGCAACTTAGGCACACTCGTTCCCATAAGCCCGCAACGTAGGCACCATCGTTCCGCACAAGTCAACTTAGGCACGCTCGTTCCGCACAAGTCCGCAACTTAGGCACGCTCGTTCCGCACAAGTCCGCTACTTAGGCACACTCGTTCCGCATAAGTCCGCAACGTGGCACACTCGTTCCGCACAAGTCCGCAACTTAGGCACACTCGTTCCGCATAAGTCCGCAACTTAGGCACACTCGTTCCGCATATCCCGCAACGTAGGCACCATCGTTCCGCATAAGTCCGCAACGTAGGCACACTCGTTCCGCACAAGTCCGCAAAGCCCGCAACGTAGGCACCATCGTTCCGCATGAGTCCGCAACTTAGGCACCACCCGTTCCGCAACAGTCCGCACTTAGGCACCATCGTTCCGCATAAGTCCGCAACTTGGGCACACTCGTTCCGCATGAGTCCGCAATGTAGGCACCATCCGTTCCGCAACAGTCCGCACTTAGGCACCATCGTTCCGCATGAGTCCGCAACTTAGGCACTAACGTTGCGCATAAGTCAGCAACTTATGCACCGCCGTCCGCACTTAGCCACTTAGTACGGAACTCTGTCCGCACTTAGGTACCAGCGTGCCACATCCGTCCGCAACGTAGGCACCAACGAAGTTCGAGTGAAACGTGGCTAAGTCCTTTGGCCACTAAACACTTGTACACAGAACTTGAAACTTGTGAATACTTTGACACTTAGCCATTTTTTCAAGCCTTTGTTTCTTGATTGAGCGCTTAACCACTTAGACATCCTAACCATTCTTGGAATTGTAACCTCTCGCGTAATAGTGTGGATTGAATTGGATTTCATAGGGAGTGATGAAAGGCGGGTTGGATAGGGGGTGGGAGGGACGAATCGGAGCGACAAAGGGCTGAATCTCAGAGGATCGTGGCAGCAAGGCCACTCTACCCCTTACAATACCCCGTCGCGTATTTAAGTCGTCTGCAAAGGATTCAGCTCGCCGCTCGATCGAAATTGTAATTCAAGGCGGCCACCGTGACCCTTTCCGCCACGACGGCTTAGCCAACGACACGTGCCCTTGGGGGCCAAATGGCCCTACTGCGGGTCGGCAAACGGGCGACGAGCGCATGCGTCGGTCTAGCCCGGATTCTGACTTAGAGGCGTTCAGTCATAATCCAACGCACGGTAGCTTCGCGCCACTGCTTTTCAACAAGCGCGATGACCAATTGTGCGAATCAACGGTTCC
>NW_017618192.1:5000-7500 GCF_001879475.1 Ipomoea nil | reverse complement strand
AATTATGCGGTACGAGGGTGCCGAGGTTGCGGACTTATGCGGTAACGAGGGTGCCCAAGGTTGCGGAATTATGCGGACGAGGGTGCCGAGGTTGCGGACTTATGCGGTACGGGGTGCCCAAGTTGCGGACTTATGCGGAACGAGGGTGCCGAGGTGCGGACTTATGCGGTACGAGGGTGCCAAGTTGCGGACTTATGCGGTCGGAGGTGCCGGGTTATGCGGTACGAGGTGCCCAAGTTGCGGACTTATGCGGAACGAGGGGTGCCGAGGTTGCGGAATTATGCGGTACGAGGGTGCCAAGTTGCGGAATTATGCGGTACGAGGGTGCCCAAGTTGCGGGTTGCGGAAGGTGCCAATTGCGGAAGTTGCGGTACGAGGTGCCCAAGTTGCGGACTTATGCGGAACGGGGGTGCCGAGGTTGCGGAAAGTTGCGGTACGAGGGTGCCTAAGTTGCGGATAGTTGCGGTACGAGAGTGCCCAAAGTTGCGGAAAGTTGCGGTACGAGGGTGCCCAAGTTGCGGAAAGTTGCGGTACGGGGGTGCCCAAGTTGCGGAAGAGTTGGCGGTACGAGGGTGCCCAAGTTGCGGACTTATGCGGAACGGGGGTGCCGAGGTTGCGGAAAGTTGCGGTACGAGGGTGCCCAAGTTGCGGAATTATGCGGTACGAGGGTGCCCGAGGTTGCGGACTTATGCGGTACGAGGGTGCCCAAGTTGCGGAAATAGTTGGCGGTACGGGGGGTGGCGGGTTGCGGGAAAGTGCGGAACGGGGTGGCCGAGGTTGCGGAAAGTTGCGGTAACGGGGTGGCCGAGGTTGCGGAAAGTTGCGGTACGGGTGTGCCGACGGGCGGAAGGTTGCGGAAGTTGCGGACGGGGGTGGCCGAGGTTGCGGAAAGTTGCGGAACGGGGTGGCCGAGGTTGCGGAAAGTTGCGGAACGGGGTGGCCGAGGTTGGCGGAAAGTTGGCGGTACGGGTGTGGCCGAGGTTTGCGGACTTATGCGGAACGCGGTCGCCCAAGTTGCGGACTTATGCGGAACGAGGGCGCCCAAAGTGCGCACAGTTGCGGACGGATGCGGAAAATCTCACGCAACAGAGGTTTACCCGCCTGCCGCCCCAGTACTTTTACGACGGTTGTGTGTTATGCCTTGGCCTATGTCGTTTTACGTCGTTCTCTGGTGCCAAAATGGAATATACATTTGTTTTAGAGGCTTATTGTACTACTTAATTAGTGAGGCAAACGAAATGCCATATATTCCTCTCACATTCCCAACAATCCCAAGTACTTGGCTAAGTCAGACAAGGAACTTTGGCGGACAGCTGGGCATAAATTTGGACATCGTCGTTTTCAATGAAATAATCATCCAAACGCTTTGAAATTTACCAGCATTGTTAAAATGCTCTAAACTAAAGGACCATGCAATAACATTTGAAAAAAAATGCACGGAACCACCCGAAATGACCGTGTGATTTACGGGACAAACCGTGTCTACTGCTGTCACTGGGGTTTTTTTTTTTTTAACTACTATAGGGGGGGTATGGTAGTTGAGGTGCCGGTCGACTTTTTTCGGAACGTGTTGGGACGGGCCCCCTCGTCCCGTAGGCCTCGTACGAGTGTTCCGCCGCTCGGTACGTATTATTGGGGACGCGGCATAGACCCAATCGGAGTCGCAAGGCGGGGCGGCGCACCGGACGGAGACGGACATGCAAAAAAACATCATTGGCACGTGAATTCGGTCAATCGAGCAAACGTGAATCTGCAATATACCGTCAGTAGGTTGTGAGTTGCCGAGGCACGTGTCCAATCGTCTAGTAAGCTGTTCGTTAACGAATTACGGTGGCGCCGTAGGGGCGGAGGGCGGGCGTTCGCAATGAACCGCCCAGCGTAGCGCAGTGCAGCGTACGTGTCGTCGGCGTGGGGGTTGACCGACCTCGCAAGAGGATAGAAGTATTGTATTGGCTCGAGGCCTTTCATTCCTCGAGGGCTTCCTCCATAGCACTCGTTCGACGACACGTCCGAATCTGACCGAGACGGACATGCAAAAAAACGGCCGTGGAACAAGTTGGGCAAAAAAACAACCGTGAATCTGGCAATATACCGTCAGTAGGCTTGTAAAGTTACCGACACCAGTGTCCACCCGTCTAGTAAGCTGCTCCGTTAAAGGATGATTGTGCGCTCGCTACGAATCTGCCCAAGCGCAACGGGCGTTGTCTTAGCGTCGGACTTGGGGGCTGACCCACCTCGCAAGAGGTATGGTGTTGTATTGATCGAGGACTTTCACTCCTCGAGGTCTTCCTCCACCCGATGGCGCGACGGACTCACAACCAATGCGTACGGCGAGATGGAAATTCGGTAGTTACCCTTTTGTAACTATCGACGCGGGGCACTGAGGGAGACGGACATGCAAAAAAACGTCGTTGGCGCGGGTGTCGGTCAATCGAGCAACCTGTGAATCTGCAACATACCGTAGTAGGTTGTGAGTTACCGAGACCCGTTTCCAACCGTC
>NW_017618191.1:0-2897 GCF_001879475.1 Ipomoea nil | reverse complement strand
TGAATCCTTTGCAGACGACTTAAATACGCGACGGGGTATTGTAAGGGGTAGAGTGGCCTTGCTGCCACGATCCTCTGAGATTAGCCCTTTGTCGCTCCGATTCGTCCCCTCCCACCCCCTATCCAACCCGCCTTTCATCACTCCCTATGAAATCCAATTCAATCCACACTATTACGCGAGAGGTTACAATTCCAAGAATGGTTAGGATGTCTAAGTGGTTAAGCGCTCAATCAAGAAACAAAGGCTTGAAAAAATGGCTAAGTGTCAAAGTATTCACAAGTTTCAAGTTCTGTGTACAAGTGTTTAGTGGCCAAGGACTTAGCCACGTTTCACTCGAACTTCGTTGGTGCCTACGTTGCGGACGGATGTGGCACGCTGGTACCTAAGTGCGGACAGAGTTCCGTACTAAGTGGCTAAGTGCGGACGGCGGGTGCATAAGTTGCTGACTTATGCGCAACGTTAGTGCCTAAGTTGCGGACTCATGCGGAACGATGGTGGCCTAAGTGCGGACTGTTGCGGAACGGATGGTGCCTACATTGCGGACTCATGCGGAACGAGTGTGCCCAAGTTGCGGACTTATGCGGAACGATGGTGCCTAAGTGCGGACTGTTTGCGGAACGGGTGGTGCCTAAGTTGCGGACTCATGCGGAACGATGGTGCCTACGTTGCGGGCTTTGCGGACTTGTGCGGAACGAGTGTGCCTACGTTGCGGACTTATGCGGAACGATGGTGCCTACGTTGCGGGCATATGCGGAACGAGTGTGCCTAAGTTGCGGACTTATGCGGAACGAGTGTGCCTAAGTTGCGGACTTGTGCGGAACGAGTGTGCCTACGTTGCGGACTTATGCGGAACGAGTGTGCCTAAGTAGCGGACTTGTGCGGAACGAGCGTGCCTAAGTTGCGGACTTGTGCGGAACGAGCGTGCCTAAGTTGCGGACTTGTGCGGAACGATGGTGCTACGTTGCGGGCTTATGGGGAACGAGTGTGCCTAAGTTGCTGACTTATGCGCAACGTTAGTGCCTAAGTTGCGGACTCATGCGGAACGATGGTGCCTAAGTGCGGACTGTTGCGGAACGGATGGTGCCTAAGTTGCGGACTCATGCGGAACGATGGTGCCTACGTTGCGGGCTTTGCGGACTTTGTGCGGAACGAGTGTGCCTACGTTGGGACTTATCAGTGTCCTACGTGCGGCATATGCGGAACGAGCGTGCCTAAGTTGGCGGACTCATGCGAACGAGTGTGCCTAAGTGCCGGACTTGTGCGGAACGAGCGTGCCTAAGTGCCGGACTTGTGCGGAACGAGTGTGCCTACGTTGCGGGCATATGCGGAACGAGTGTGCCTAAGTTGCGGACTCATGCGGAACGAGTGTGCCTAAGTTGCGGACTCATGCGGAACGAGTGTGCCTAAGTGCGGACTTGTGCGGAACGAGTGTGCCTAAGTATCGGACTTGTGCGGAACGAGCGTGCCTAAGTTGCGGACTTGTGCGAACGAGCGTGCCTAAGTTGCGGACTTGTGCGGAACGAGCGCTACGTTGCGGGCATATGCGGAACGAGTGTGCCTACGTTGCGGGCATATGCGGAACGAGTGTGCCTAAGTTGCGGACTCATGCGGAACGAGTGCGCCTAAGTTGCGGACAGTTGCGGAACGAGTGTGCCTAAGTAGCGGACAGTTGCGGAACGAGTGTGCCGAAGTTGCGGACTTGTGCGGAACGAGTGTGCCGAAGTAGCGTGCCTACGTTGCGGACTCATGCGGAACGAGTGTGCCTACGTTGCGGCATATGCGGAACGAGTGTGCCTAAGTTGCGGACTCATGCGGAACGAGTGTGCCTAAGTGCCGGACTTGTGCGGAACGAGTGTGCCTACGTTGCGGGCTCATGCGGAACGAGTGTGCCCAAGTTGCGGACTTATGGGGTACGAGCGTGCCTAAGTTGCGGACTCATGCGGAACGAGTGTGCCTAAGTGCCGGACTTGTGCGGAACGAGTGTGGCCTACGTTGCGGGCTCATGCGGAACGAGTGTGCCCAAGTTGCGGACTTATGGGGTACGAGGGTGCCTAAGTTGCGGACTTATGCGGAACGAGGGTGCCTAAGTTGCGGGCTTATGCGCAACGTTGGTGCCTAAGTTGCGGACTCATGCGGTACGAGGGTGCCGAGGGTTGCGGAATTATGCGGTACGAGGGTGCCGAGGTTGCGGACTTATGCGGTACGAGGGGTGCCGGAGGTTGCGGGGACTTATGCGGAACGAAGTGTGCCTACGTTGCGGGGGCATATGCGGAACGAGTGTGCCTACGTTGCGGGCATATGCCGGTAAACGAGTGTGCCTACGTTGCGGACTTATGCGGAACGAGCGTGGCCTAAGTTGCGGACTCATGCGGAACGAGTGTGCCTAAGTGCCGGACTTGTGCGGAACGAGTGTGCCTACGTTGCGGGCTCATGCGGAACGAGTGTGCCCAAGTTGCGGACTTATGGGGTACAGGGTGCCTAAGTTGCGGACTCATGCGAACGAGGGTGCCTAAGTTGCGGACTCATGCGCAACGTTGGTGCCTAAGTTGCGGACTCATGCGCAACGTTGGTGCCTAAGTTGCGGACTCATGCGCAACGTTGGTGCCTAAGTTGCGGACTCATGCGGTACGAGGGTGCCGAGGTTGCGGAATTATGCGGTACGAGGGTGCCGAGGTTGCGGACTTATGCGGAACGAGGGTGCCGAGGTTGCGGAATTATGCGGTACGAGGGTGCCCAAGTTGGCGGAAAAGTTGCGTACGAGGTGCCCAAGTTGCGGAAAGTTATACCGGTAGCCCAAGTGCGGAAAGTGCGGTACGAGGGTGCCCAAGTTGCGGAAAGTTGCGGTACGCCCAAGGCGGAAAGTTGCGGTACGAGGTGCCCAAAGTTGCGGAAAGTTG
>NW_017618190.1:0-7295 GCF_001879475.1 Ipomoea nil | reverse complement strand
GGATCCCATCAGAACTCCGAAGTTAAGCGTGCTTGGGCGAGAGTAGTACTAGGATGGGTGACCCTGGGAAGTCCTCGTGTTGCATCCCCCACCCAATTTTTAATTTTTATTTGAACGAACGGCAAACGCGCAAGTGTTCTTTTCTCGTTTGCGCGGTGAGAAGGGGTCAAGTACATTTTGCGCGCAGTACATGACGGATGCGATCATACCAGCACTAATGCACCGGATCCCATCAGAACTCCGAAGTTAAGCGTGCTTGGGCGAGAGTAGTACTAGGATGGGTGACCCCCTGGGAAGTCCTCGTGTTGCATCCCCACCCAATTTTTAATTTTTATTTGAACGAACGGCAAACGCGCAAGTGTTCTTTTCTCGTTTGCGCGGTGAGAAGGGGTCAAGTACATTTTGCGCGCAGGTACATGACGGATGCGATCATACCAGCACTAATGCACCGGATCCCATCAGAACTCCGAAGTTAAGCGTGCTTGGGCGAGAGTAGTACTAGGATGGGTGACCCCCTGGGAAGTCCTCGTGTTGCATCCCCCACCCACTTTTTAATTTTTTATTTTAACGCGCAAACGCGCAAGTGATTTTGTCTCGGTTTGCGCGGTGAGAAGGGGTCAAGTACATTTTGCGCGCGGTACATGACGGATGCGATCATACCAGCACTAATGCACCGGATCCCATCAGAACTCCGAAGTAAGCGTGCTTGGGCGAGAGTAGTACTAGGATGGGTGACCCCCTGGGAAGTCCTCGTGTTGCATCCCCCACCCACTTTTTAATTTTTTATTTTAACGGCAAACGCGCAAGTGATTTTGTCTCGGTTTGCGCGGTGAGAAGGGGTCAAGTACATTTTGCGCGCGAGTACATGACGGATGCGATCATACCAGCACTAATGCACCGGATCCCATCAGAACTCCGAAGTTAAGCGTGCTTGGGCGAGAGTAGTACTAGGATGGGTGACCCCTGGGAAGTCCTCGTGTTGCATCCCCCACCCACTTTTTAATTTTTTATTTTAACGGCAAACGCGCAAGTGATTTTTGTCTCGGTTTGCGCGGTGAGAAGGGGTCAAGTACATTTTGCGCGCGGTACATGACGGATGCGATCATACCAGCACTAATGCACCGGATCCCATCAGAACTCCGAAGTTAAGCGTGCTTGGGCGAGAGTAGTACTAGGATGGGTGACCCCCTGGGAAGTCCTCGTGTTGCATCCCCACCCACTTTTTAATTTTTTATTTTAACGGCAAACGCGCAAGTGATTTTGTCTCGGTTTGCGCGGTGAGAAGGGGTCAAGTACATTTTGCGCGCGGTACATGACGGATGCGATCATACCAGCACTAATGCACCGGATCCCATCAGAACTCCGAAGTTAAGCGTGCTTGGGCGAGAGTAGTACTAGGATGGGTGACCCCCTGGGAAGTCCTCGTGTTGCATCCCCCACCCACTTTTTAATTTTTTATTTTAACGGCAAACGCGCAAGTGATTTTGTCTCGGTTTGCGCGGTGAGAAGGGGTCAAGTACATTTTGCGCGCGGTACATGACGGATGCGATCATACCAGCACTAATGCACCGGATCCCATCAGAACTCCGAAGTTAAGCGTGCTTGGGCGAGAGTAGTACTAGGATGGGTGACCCCCTGGGAAGTCCTCGTGTTGCATCCCCACCCACTTTTTAATTTTTTATTTAACGGGCAAACGCGCAAGTGATTTTGTTCTCGGTTTGCGCGGTGAGAAGGGGTCAAGTACATTTTGCGCGCAGTACATGACGGATGCGATCATACCAGCACTAATGCACCGGATCCCATCAGAACTCCGAAGTTAAGCGTGCTTGGGCGAGAGTAGTACTAGGATGGGTGACCCCCTGGGAAGTCCTCGTGTTGCATCCCCCACCCACTTTTTAATTTTTTATTTTGAACGGCAAACGCGCAAGTGTTTTTGTCTCGGTTTGCGCGGTGAGAAGGGGTCAAGTACATTTTGCGCGCGTACATGACGGATGCGATCATACCAGCACTAATGCACCGGATCCCATCAGAACTCCGAAGTTAAGCGTGCTTGGGCGAGAGGTTAGTACTAGGATGGGTGACCCCCTGGGAAGTCCTCGTGTTGCATCCCCCACCCAATTTTTAATTTTTTATTTGAACGAACGGCAAACGCGCAAGTGTTTTTTCTCGGTTTGCGCGGTGAGAAGGGGTCAAGTACATTTTGCGCGCAGTACATGACGGATGCGATCATACCAGCACTAATGCACCGGATCCCATCAGAACTCCGAAGTTAAGCGTGCTTGGGCGAGAGTAGTACTAGGATGGTGACCCCCTGGAAGTCCTCGTGTTGCATCCCCACCCAATTTTTAATTTTTTATTTGAACGAACGGCAAACGCGCAAGTGTTCTTTTCTCGGTTGCGCGGTGAAGGGGTCAAGTACATTTTGCGCGCAGTACATGACGGATGCGATCATACCAGCACTAATGCACGGATCCCATCAGAACTCCGAAGTTAAGCGTGCTTGGGCGAGAGTAGTACTAGGATGGGTGACCCCTGGGAAGTCCTCGTGTTGCATCCCCACCCAATTTTTAATTTTTTTATTTGAACGAACGGCAAACGCGCAAGTGTTCTTTTCTCGGTTTGCGCGGTGAGAAGGGGTCAAGTACATTTTGCGCGCAGTACATGACGGATGCGATCATACCAGCACTAATGCACCGGATCCCATCAGAACTCCGAAGTTAAGCGTGCTTGGGCGAGAGTAGTACTAGGATGGGTGACCCCTGGGAAGTCCTCGTGTTGCATCCCCCCCAATTTTTAATTTTTATTTGAACGAACGGCAAACGCGCAAGTGTTCTTTTCTCGGTTTGCGCGGTGAGAAGGGGTCAAGTACATTTTGCGCGCAGTACATGACGGATGCGATCATACCAGCACTAATGCACCGGATCCCATCAGAACTCCGAAGTTAAGCGTGCTTGGCGAGAGTAGTACTAGGATGGGTGACCCCCTGGGAAGTCCTCGTGTTGCATCCCCACCCAATTTTTAATTTTTTATTTGAACGAACGGCAAACGCGCAAGTGTTCTTTTCTCGGTTTGCGTGAGAAGGGGTCAAGTACATTTTCCCATCAGAACTCCGAAGTTAAGCGTGCTTAGTACTAGGATGGGTGACCCCTGGGAAGTCCTCGTGTTGCATCCCCACCCAATTTTTAATTTTTATTTGAACGAACGGCAAACGCGCAAGTGTTCTTTTCTCGGTTTGCGCGGTGAGAAGGGGTCAAGTACATTTTGCGCGCAGTACATGACGGATGCGATCATACCAGCACTAATGCACCGGATCCCATCAGAACTCCGAAGTTAAGCGTGCTTGGCGAGAGAGTACTAGGATGGGTGACCCCCTGGAAGTCCTCGTGTTGCATCCCCACCCAATTTTTAATTTTTTATTTGAACGAACGGCAAACGCGCAAGTGTTTTTTTCTCGGTTTGCGCGGTGAGAAGGGGTCAAGTACATTTTGCGCGCAGTACATGACGGATGCGATCATACCAGCACTAATGCACCGGATCCATCAGAACTCCGAAGTTAAGCGTGCTTGGGCGAGAGTAGTACTAGGATGGGTGACCCCCTGGGAAGTCTCGTGTTGCATCCCCCACCCAATTTTAATTTTTTATTTGAAGAACGGCAAACGGCGCAAGTGTTTTTTCTCGGTTTGCGCGGTGAGAAGGGGTCAAGTACATTTTGCGCGCAGTACATGACGGATGCGATCATACCAGCACTAATGCACCGGATCCATCAGAACTCCGAAGTTAAGCGTGCTTGGGCGAGAGTAGTACTAGGATGGGTGACCCCCTGGGAAGTCTCGTGTTGCATCCCCCACCCAATTTTTTAATTTTTTATTTTGAACGAACGGCAAACGCGCAAGTGTTTTGTTTCCGGTTTGCGGCGGTGAGAAGGGGTCAAGTACATTTTGCGCGCAGTACATGACGGATGCGATCATACCAGCACTAATGCACCGGATCCCATCAGAACTCCGAAGTTAAGCGTGCTTGGGCGAGAGTAGTACTAGGATGGGTGACCCCCTGGGAAGTCTCGTGTTGCATCCCCACCCAATTTTAAATTTTTTATTTGAACGAACGGCAAACGCGCAAGTGTTTTTTCTTTTGCGCGGTGAGAAGGGTCAAGTACATTTTGCGCGCAGTACATGACGGATGCGATCATACCAGCACTAATGCACGGATCCATCAGAACTCCGAAGTTAAGCGTGCTTGGGCGAGAGTAGTACTAGGATGGGTGACCCCCTGGGAAGTCCTCGTGTTGCATCCCCACCCAATTTTTAATTTTTTATTTGAACGAACGGCAAACGCGCAGTGTTCTTTTCTCGGTTTGCGCGGTGAGAAGGGGTCAAGTACATTTTGCGCGCAGTACATGACGGATGCGATCATACAGCACTAATGCACCGGATCCCATCAGAACTCCGAAGTTAAGCGTGCTTGGGCGAGAGTAGTACTAGGATGGGTGACCCCTGGGAAGTCCTCGTGTTGCATCCCCACCCAATTTTTAATTTTTTATTTGAACGAACGGCAAACGCGCAAGTGTTCTTTTCTCGTTTGCGCGGTGAGAAGGGGTCAAGTACATTTTGCGCGCAGTACATGACGGATGCGATCATACCAGCACTAATGCACCGGATCCCATCAGAACTCCGAAGTTAAGCGTGCTTGGGCGAGAGTAGTACTAGGATGGGTGACCCCTGGGAAGTCCTCGTGTTGCATCCCCCACCCAATTTTAATTTTTATTTGAACGAACGGCAAACGCGCAAGTGTTTTTTCTCGGTTTGCGCGGTGAGAGGGGTCAAGTACATTTTGCGCGCAGTACATGACGGATGCGATCATACCAGCACTAATGCACCGGATCCCATCAGAACTCCGAAGTTAAGCGTGCTTGGGCGAGAGTAGTACTAGGATGGGTGACCCTGGGAAGTCCTCGTGTTGCATCCCCCACCAAATTTTTAATTTTTTATTTGAACGAACGGCAAACGCGCAAGTGTTCTTTTCTCGGTTTGCGCGGTGAGAAGGGTCAAGTACATTTTGCGCGCAGTACATGACGGATGCGATCATACCAGCACTAATGCACCGGATCCCATCAGAACTCCGAAGTTAAGCGTGCTTGGGCGAGAGTAGTACTAGGATGGGTGACCCCCTGGGAAGTCCTCGTGTTGCATCCCCACCCAATTTTTAATTTTTTATTTGAACGAACGGCAAACGCGCAAGTGTTTTTTTCTCGGTTTGCGCGGTGAGAAGGGGTCAAGTACATTTTGCGCGCAGTACATGACGGATGCGATCATACCAGCACTAATGCACCGGATCCCATCAGAACTCCGACACCTTTCGGGTGGAAGTTAAAGAGTAGTACTAGGATGGGTGACCCCCTGGGAAGTCCTCGTGTTGCATCCCCACCCAATTTTTAATTTTTATTTGAACGAACGGCAAACGCGCAAGTGTTCTTTTCTCGGTTTGCGCGGTGAGAAGGGGTCAAGTACATTTTGCGCGCAGTACATGACGGATGCGATCATACCAGCACTAATGCACCGGATCCCATCAGAACTCCGAAGTTAAGCGTGCTTGGCGAGAGTAGTACTAGGATGGGTGACCCCTGGGAAGTCCTCGTGTTGCATCCCCCACCCAATTTTTTATTTGAACGAACGGCAAACGCGCAAGTTTTTTTCTCGGTTTGCGCGGTGAGAAGGGGTCAAGTACATTTTGCGCGCAGTACATGACGGATGCGATCATACCAGCACTAATGCACCGGATCCATCAGAACTCCGAAGTTAAGCGTGCTTGGGCGAGAGTAGTACTAGGATGGGTGACCCCTGGGAAGTCCTCGTGTTGCATCCCCCCCAATTTTTAATTTTTTATTTGAACGAACGGCAAACGCGCAAGTGTTCTTTTCTCGGTTTGCGCGGTGAGAAGGGGTCAAGTACATTTTGCGCGCAGTACATGACGGATGCGATCATACCAGCACTAATGCACCGGATCCCATCAGAACTCCGAAGTAAGCGTGCTTGGGCGAGAGTAGTACTAGGATGGGTGACCCCTGGGAAGTCCTCGTGTTGCATCCCCACCCAATTTTTAATTTTTTATTTGAACGAACGGCAAACGCGCAAGTGTTCTTTTCTCGGTTGCGCGGTGAGAAGGGGTCAAGTACATTTTGCGGATGGAAGTTAAGCGTGCTGGGCGAGGGTAGTACTAGGATGGTGACCCCTGGAAGTCCTCGTGTTGCATCCCCCACCCAATTTTTAATTTTTATTTGAACGAACGGCAAACGCGCAAGTGTTCTTTTCTCGGTTTGCGCGGTGAGAAGGGTCAAGTACATTTTGCGCGCAGTACATGATGGATGCGATCATACCAGCACTAATGCACCGGATCCCATCAGAACTCCGAAGTTAAGCGTGCTTGGCGAGAGTAGTACTAGGATGGGTGACCCCATGGGAAGTCCTCGTGTTGCATCCCCCACCCAATTTTTAATTTTTTATTTGAACGAACGGCAAACGCGCAAGTGTTTTTTCTCGGTTTGTGCGGTGAGAAAGGGTCAAGTACATTTTGCGCGCAGTACATGAATGGATGCGATCATACCAGCACTAATGCACCGGATCCCATCAGAACTTCGAAGTTGAACGAGCTTGGCGAGGGTAGTACTAGGATGGGTGACCCCTTGGGAAGTCCTCGTGTTGCATCCCCCACCTAATTTTTAATTTTTATTGAACGAACGGCAAACGCGCAAGTGTTTTTTTCTCGGTTTGTGCGGTGAGAAAGGGTCAAGTACATTTTGCGCGCAATACATGATGGATGCGATCATACCAGTACTAATGCACCGGATCCCATCAGAACTCCGAAGTCAAGCGTGCTTGGCGAGAGTAGTACTAGGATGGGTAACCCCCTGGGAAGTCCTCGTGTTGCATTCCGCACCCAATTTTTAATTTTTTATTTGAACGAACGGCAAACGCGCAAGTGTTTTTTTCTCGGTTTGTGCGGTGAGAAAGGGTCAAGTACATTTTGCGCGCAGTACATAATGGATGCGATCATACCAGCACTAATGCACCGGATCCCATTAGAACTCCGAACTTGAGCGTGCTTGGGCGAGGGTAGTACTAGGATGGGTGACCCCTGGAAGTCCTCGGTTGCATCCCCCACCTAATTTTTAATTTTTTATTTGAACGAACGGCAAAACGCGCAAGTGTTTTTCTCGGTTTGCGCGGTGAGAAGGGTCAAGTACATTTTGCGCGCAGTACATGACGGATGCGATCATACCAGAACTAATGCACCGGATC
>NW_017618189.1:0-8267 GCF_001879475.1 Ipomoea nil | reverse complement strand
ACCTGAAAATACATAATCTTTTTTAAAAGCATAAAAATCCCCTGTTTCAAATTTACATAATTTTATACCTATAAACACAGAATTTTATAACTGAATACACATACATTTTTGTCACGTTAATTACCCACACAACTTAACAAAAACAATTTGAGTATGATTAGTGTATATCGTCATGATAAGATATGTAAGTGCAAGCATGAGATTGTTGATAAGCTAAATTATTGTGAAAGTATGCCTATTTGATAATTAGGTTGCAAGCATATAGAAACCCTGTTGAGTATGTTTAAATGTAGCTTAAGTAGTGTTTAGAATGCTTGATCTAATTGTGTGAAACAAATGTTTTCCAAAAGCATATACTATGGTATTTTACAAGGTTGAGTGGCGTTATACTTATCTTCGTGATAACGGGTTGCATTCTACTTGTGTGTTTGTTAACCCCTTTCAGGTGGGCCCAAGTCATGAGAGCGTTCGAGTTAGACTAGATTAGCTTAGTGTGCTAGTTGTAGTCTAAACTCTTACTTTAGTTATGCTATTTTGAGACTTTGGTTGTAGACTTATTTAGTTGTTTTGATGGTGCTGGACACCGGGGTTCAATCCCAAGTTGTTTTTAAGTAGTAAGTTTGTGGATGTTTAGAACCTTTCCTTGTCTGTGCAATCACCAAGTATGGTGATTGTGGCGGTGACACCTTTTTTGATGATTAGTAGATTTATTATGCTTGTTAGTATTCATTTCTAAGTTAAGTAATTGTTAATAAGGTTTAAGAAAAGTGGGGTATTATAGCACTACCAAGACGGTTCAAAATTGCGAACTGGATCTGAAACCGCCGGTTCACGGTTCAAGATCCAGTTTTTGTGATTCATAATTTTAATAAATTGAAATCCAAATATTAGGTTCTGGATCTGAATCATAACTGGAAACTTTCAATTCGATTGATATAGTGTCCGGTTCAGTTCGAACCGAACTATTGTCATCCCTATGTATAAGCAATAATTTGTTGGAGAACAAAAATAAATAAAATATTTACTTTAAGGGTATAAATGTCAATTTAATATATCGGGGGGGGGGGGGGGGGAGCGCCAGTTTTAGAATAATTGAGGGGGCTAATATGCTTACATGGATAATTCAGGGGAAAATGTGCTATAAACATATAATTCAGGGGGATTATGTACATTATGGTATATAATTATGTACATTTGTTTATATAATTATGTACATCCGAAACAAGGAATTTATGTGTATTATGTTAAAAGTTTATGTACATAATTTTATACTTGAAAACACAGTATTTTATAACTGAAAACACATAATCTTTTTTCAAAAGATAAAAATCTCCTATTTCAAATTTACATAATTTTATACATGTAAACACAGAATTTTATAACTGAAAACACATAATTTTATACCTGAAAATACATAATCTTTTTTAAAAGGATAAAAATCCCCTGTTTCAAAATTACATAATTTTATACCTGTAAACACAGAATTTTATAACTGAATACACATAAATTTTTGTCAAGTTAATTACCCACACAACTTAACAAAATAATGTCGTTTTGGGAGGGATGGGCGCACACTGCTATGTGTGCCTTGGTGCACGGTATAACGATTGAATGTTAGGACCTGCTCAGGATATTTCGTGGTCTAACAAAAAAAAAAAAACACATTGTCAAAGTAATAAGTATATATAGTTTCTAATTCTGAAATAAATGGACAACCTTACTAATATATATATTTTTTTGTTTGAAAGTTGTGACAAACGGTCTCCTTGAGCATACACAAAATCCATGCAGACCTATATTCGATTGGGGGCCACGTCAGATGAAAGAGAGTGCATGATCCGTTGCTCATACTGCCAGCTGCCTCCGTACACTGCATGAGGGTACGCCACTACCCTCTGTGCACTACTAAAAATAAAAAGGAAAAGATTCCGTTATCCCCAACGAAACGAGAGATATCGCATAAGGTGGTGTGCTTATTAAGAGAGGAGTAGAAAGTAAGAGACTTACTGTGTGATATGATGGCTGGTACTAGTAGCGAGAAGAAAGCAATGGAGGTGTGTAAGGGTATGAATGACCTCGACAAAGTTGTTCTTAGGGAGGTTAACGGCAGCTCCGCCGAGGTAGCAACGCCGGCCATTTCTCTCCGATTCATCTTTAATTTATTTCTCTCCGATTCAATATTTTCTGACATCTTTAATTTATTTCTCTCTGATTCTGGCCTTCTTTTCATGTTTAGGTGTATCTCTATGGGGCCATGTAACTTCATGGAAGAATGTTCATGGAGAAGAATTGCTCTTTCTGAGTAGTAAGGTAGTTTGATGAGCGAGCTCAATTTCTCTTTTCATGTGATCGAATGAAGTTTAAGTCATCCTTATTATATGCTTTGCAGGCCACTTTCAACCCTCCACACCCAATTCGTGGAGGTATCGCTATATGCTTTCCTCAGGTATTATATATATATATATATATATATATATATATATATATATATATATATATATATATGATCTTTCAATTCCTATCTTCAATTCTCTCATCACTTAATTACACTAACCGCTAGCTTTCTGTTTGCAGTTGGCAGAGCATGGACCTCTTAAGAAACTACATGGATTTGCTAGAAACAGTTTTTGGAGCATTGACGAGAAACCTCTCCTAGAAGCACCGGAAAACTCTAAAGCATTTGTTGACTTGATACTGAAGCCCTCTGAAAACGACTTGAATATCTGGCCTCACAGGTTCGAATTGGTGCATTGATTACTTTTTGGTTAACTTATAATATATATTTTTCCACACTAATTTAGAGAGAGCGCTGGTTTTTTTCTAGGTTTGAATTCCGATTGAGGTTAACATTGAAATCTGGAGGAGAATCAGGACATCTTATACTAATATCTCAAATAGGAAACCTCAACACTGCTGGAAAGTCCTTCGACTTTACATTTGGGTATCACACCTATCTCCCTGTTTCATCAGACGACATAGGGTGAGCACTTACTTAATTAGTACATCTCATCCATTCCATCTTTAATTTTCTTGTATGTATGCCTTGAGTTCATGAATCTCATTTGCAGTTATATGTGTTTTTGTTTTTACATGCTGATTCGATCCATCTCATCTGTACAATATAATATATATATATATATATATATATATATTGCTGATCTGAGAAAATTAAAGGATGACATTTGCAATATAATTATTCAAATTTTTTAAGGAGCTAAAGAAATAAATAACCGGATTATTAATTGTTATAATTTATGTCTAGATCAGAGTATACTATACTATACAATGCTGCCTTTTAGATTAATTCCATCTTTATTACCAGGCCAATTTTGTGTTTCATCAAGTGTATTAAGTTCATACTGTCTATCTTTAAGGACAAGTGATCAATCGAACCTTGGATGTTTAGTTTTTGATGTGACAATATAATGATATGATGCTGCTATTTTACTTGTAGTAGTACTTGTGCTGCTCATGTCACAGTAAGTCTTTGGAAAAATCATATTTCTCAACCATGCGTTATAATTCTTGTAACAGTTCTGTTCGTGTTGAGGGGCCAGACACAATGCATTGTTTTGATAAGTTGCAGAAGGGGGAGCTGAATACTGAACAATATGATGCTGCTATTAAAATTGAAGGACAAGTAAGGATTTTAGGAATTTTCATTGTGTCAAGTATTGTATTTGCTGCCTTTACCATGTCTCTCATTTGGAACACAATTTTACATAGGTGGATAAAATATATCTAAACACTCCAACAAAAATTGCAATCATTGATCATGAAAGCAATAGGACATATGTGATGAATAAGGGTGGACTTCCTGATGCAGGTAAGATCTATATTTATTTTTTCATGAAAGCTAAGCTAAGCTAGGGTGATTTATTCTTTCTTGATGGATGAGGTGTATAAATTAAAGGATATTTTAGCTTAATTAGCTTAGCTTGCTGGGGTTGGTTTTCACTGAAATTCTTAATTTTCTATTAAGGAAGGGTATTTGATATGCAAATAAAATATCCATCTGCCAATTCAATTCGATCTGTTAAATAGTTTTTTTCTAACATGACTGAATGACTGATTATTAAGTTTCTACATTTCATTTTAAGTGTTGTGGAATCCTTGGGACAAGAAGGTAAAGAAAATCTCGAACCTTGGAGATAATGAATATCAGAAGATGTTGTGTGTGGGAGCTGCTGCTGTGGAAAAACCCATCACTTTGAAAGCCGGTGCGAAATGGAAAGGATGGCAGGAACTGCATATTGAGAATTCAAGCTATAACAGCGGAGAGCTTGAC
Source organism: Ipomoea nil (assembly GCF_001879475.1). NCBI lineage: Eukaryota > Viridiplantae > Streptophyta > Magnoliopsida > Solanales > Convolvulaceae > Ipomoea > Ipomoea nil. Next base: position 3,979 of record NW_017618189.1, on the reverse strand, counting down.
CCTCAGGGCAGCTGAAACATGTTTGTGCTGGCTGGCTTATATCATTGCATGTCCAGGTATATCTCGATCTATATATTTCAGAAAATAGCTTTCTATTCTACCTTAGCTTGTGAATATATATATATATATATATATATATATCAGGATAGATAAATGTGCACTTTTGGTTTGTTGATGACTGGATTGGACAAAGTGATGATTGTGGTTTATGTGTTATACAATATGTTTATATATGGACAGATAGAAAAACTGATCGAAATTGGAATGTAAACTTAAATATATAAATGCCTAGCTAATAATGTCGATTAAGTAAAATCATGTGATGCATATATGGATAAACAAATTGAATAAAATGTGGAGATGGAAAGGAGTGTTAATTTGAAATGTGACTTGAAACTTATTTATTTCACTGCATCTGCATGCTTAGCTTCCATTCCATTTTGGAGTAAAATTAGTGAGTCCAATGTCATATCCCACACTAACCATTATATTGCTTAATTAGGCACTATCCTATCAGGAGGAGTTAAAGTGTTTTTGGAATAAGGTTCTAGAAGCAAAGCAAAGGAGGCTTGCTTTAATTTTATGTGAAAATTAATTAGATGAGGTCCGATTGATCCTTTAATTTAAGTGTTTAATATATGTCCCTTAGCATAACTTAGATGGAGAGACATACATTCTTATATCCAATCCTCTGGTTCTTTTGTATTTGTATTATTTTATTAAACTTCATACTCAACTTTATATTGCTAGCTAGGTTAGGTTGAATACAATATTTTGTAATTCCGATCCATTATTTTCTATATATACATCATTAACAAACTTCATATATAGTTAACTTTATGTTCACTGGATCCCAAATTAAATTAAGTTGCCACTTGAGGTAGACTTTAATTTTGTCCTTTTATTGCACCGTCACTAATTTTGTTTAAACTTGATCATGTGTCGTATTTCCTCTTTTTTACTACTTTGGCGGAATATAATAATTTTGTATGAGGCCGGGATTTCTCAAATAAGTTATGTGAATATTCAAAGAGTTGCTCCCTTAAATTAGCCTTTCATTAAGTCTCTAAGTGTATCTTGGAGCTAGGCTTTACTCTCTCTCTCTATATATATATAGTGTATAGTTTTGACATTATTATTTTCCCTTTATTCCTTTACCTTTCCATATTCTCCTTATAAAATTTTCCAATTTGATCAGATCAATTTGATTCATTCCTTTGACAGCTTCAGTATATTGATTGATAGAATTGTTTTACTTATTGCTTCAAACTGTTTGAATAATTCGCGATCCTTCTTTTCTTCTCTTCTCTTATACATATTACAAACTTATTTTAGAAACAATTACATTTGTCTGATCTGCTTTTAATATAGTTTTGGTATTGTCTTTTGTAGCTGCTCTGCTGGCTGCTGCAATTTATGTTGCGAAGCTAAGGGAATACAATTGCAATCTATTGTTTTACATTTCCCTTAATATCACATTTTCTCTACAACTTGGATTTGAGTACTCAAGACTGAAATAATATTTTGGTGTTATAGATCTTTCGAAGAACAATTCTATGCATATTCTGAATTTTGTTATCTTTCTATACTTTCGAGGATCATATCAATTCTATACATATTCTGAACATTTACCAGAAAATACTTCATTTGCCATATATGTTCTGCATTAGTTCATGTGTTCCGTATGGAATGTTTTTATTTGATTGGTGATATTATATTTAGGTGCCATTTGGTTAATATTATATTATTATTATAATATCGCTATTGGAGTGGAGTATTATATGATTTTTTTAAGGTTCATATATAGAAATGATTTTTAAATTTATATTTAGTTGCAAATATTTATATTTTTTGACAATACTAGTTTCTTATTTTATTTTATTTTTTTTTTTTTTTGTCTAGTTTTAACTATTGAATGCACTGATTTTTTTGATTTTGTTTTTGGTGACTGAAAGAAACTTATAGAGTCATTATTTGAGGAAAGGAAAGAATGAAAAAAAAAAATTCTTTAAAAGTTTCATTGATCTCTATTTTACATTGCTATTAATATCTTGGTGTTATCTTTCGAGGATCAATTCTATAGATATTCTGAATTCTGTTATCTTTCTATACTTTCGAGGATCATATCAATTCTATAGATATTCTGAACATATACCACAAAATACTTCATTTGCCATATATGTTTTGCATTAGTTCATGTGTTCCGTATGGAATGTTTTTATTACAGTGGCGATATTATATTTGGGTGCCATTTGGTTAATATATATATTACATAATATCGCTATTGGAGTATTATATGATTTTTTAAGGTTCATATATAGAAATGATTTTAAATTTATATTTAGTTGCAAATATTTATATTTTTTAACACTAGAATCATGCTCGAAAAGTTTCCTACTCGGTACTATTTGTGGTCTAAACATTCTAAAAAATTTGTTGAGCAACGCGTGTATCATTACTGTACGTAGTCATGTCATCCAGGGCAATTCACAGTGAAATTTGCCCCTCCATGAATGTATATGACATATAAGACATGTCCAATCTTGCCATCTATATCACTAATTAGTAAATTTGGGGTGTGGTTGAGTGGAAGGAACTCATTCATCCTTTTTTTTTTTTTCTTATATTTTTCCTCTTCCCTACTCATTCTCTTTCACACCAAAAAACCTAGACTCATCATGTGGTTGCTCTTAAGCGGTTAACTAATTCAAAAATTGATATACCATGGCCAAGGGTCCAAGGTAAACCTTTAATTTATTTAAAACTGATGTGTCTACTGTTAATATAATATGTGCTTTCAGTTAATAAATTACTCTGTAAATAATGAATTGAAGACAGATAAGAGTAAATTACACTTTTGGTCCTGCGACTATTGAGGTTTTATTAATTTCAATCCACGACTTTAAAAACTAATAATTTAGTACCCTAATTATTCAATTTGTATCAATTTTGGTCCATTTGGTCAAATTGCCAGAAAATACCAGAAAATACTTCATTTGCCATATATGTTCTGCCATGCATTAGTTCATGTGTTCCGATCTGTATGGAATGTTTTTATTAGAGTGGTGATATATTATATTTAGGTGCCATTTGGTTAATATTATATTACATAATATCGCTATTGAAGTATTATATGATTTTTTTAAGGTTCATATAGAAATGATTTTTAAATTTATATTTAGTTGCAAATATTTATATTTTTTTGACACAACTAGTTTCGTTTTTTTGTCCTAGCTTTACTATTGGATACACTGATTTTTTATTTTTTTTTGGCGACGAAAGAAACTTATAGAGTCATTATTTGAGGAAAGGTAAAAATGAAAAAAAAATTTCTTTAAAAGTTTCATTGATCTCTATTTTACATTTTCTTTACAACTTGGATTTGAGTACTCAAGACTGAAATAATATTTTGGTGTTATCGATCTTTCGAAGATCAATTCTATACATATTCTGAGTTCTGTTATCCTTCTATACTTTCGAGGATCATATCAATTCTATACATATTCTGAACATTTACCAGAAAATACTTCATTTGCCATATATGTTCTGCATTAGTTCATGTGTTCCGTATGGAATGTTTTTATTTGATTGGTGATATTATATTTAGGTGCCATTTGGTTAATATTATATTACATAATATCGCTATTGCAGTGGAGTATTATATGATTTTTTTAAGGTTCATATATAGAAATGATTTTTAAATTTATATTTAGTTGCAAATATTTATATTTTTGACAATACTAGTTTCTTTTTTTTTCTTTTTTTTTTTTTTTGTCTAGTTTTAACTATTGGATGCACTGATTTTTTTGATTTTGTTTTTTGGTGACTGAAAGAAACTTATAGAGTCATTATTTGAGGAAAGGAAAGAATGAAAAAAAAAATTTTTAAAAGTTTCATTAATCTCTATTTTACATTGCTATTAATATCTTGGTGTTATCTTTCGAGGATCAATTCTATAGATATTCGGAATTCTGTTATC
>NW_017618188.1:0-19797 GCF_001879475.1 Ipomoea nil | reverse complement strand
TGGCAGAATAATAAATTTAGATATGCAATTAAATTTATTTTGAGAAATCCCTGATGGATTTATAACTCCCGAAATGAGAATTTATGTGTCATTATTTACTCTTTAAAGGTTGCGAATGGAGTTAATATCCTCATTGAAGGAATAATATGTACCATTGTGTGCTCGATAAAGGGTTGCTAATGAACTTATTCATTATTTATTATCTCAGTCAAGATTGATGGTGTAAACATCAATGACATATATAAAGAGCTTGATAATGCCAGTTCATGTTTAAAGACTGAGACTTTTTGAAATAAAAAGCTTGTGAAAGCTATAAGTATTATCTCGACTTGAAGATCGAGTTTTTCTTTGAAGATCTTTTTATATATACACCAGTCAGCCTACATCTAAAATGCTTTTTCACATGCATATAAGTGTCATGTTTTTATCAAACTAAATGTTGCCTAATAATCTCTTGAAGCAGATAAGGAACCTTTTTGGACTCAAAGTCCGTTACTTCATTATCGTTAGAGCATCATTGTAGAACCAGAAGTTCTATAATCGCAACATATTTGCGATGAAATTGCTAGCAAAATCTAGTGCTCCTCCTACAAATGAAGTACTTGAATAATGATTAACATATCCTCCGGTATCTTCGAGATACAAAGACATGACTTTTATGTAAGAAACCATGATACGATTTTAATAGGCTACTTGGGTACTGGCTGTTTTGTTTGATCCCCGCAATGCCAAGTCCAAACTGGTTATACAATGAATTTCTCTAAATGTTCAAAATGAGGACAATAACACTTGTTGCACAAATGTTATATGAGCTCTAGAAGAGACATAAGATTATTGTACACTACTCTAGTGACAATTCAGAAGATTTGTCCAATCCATCCCTTCAAATTTTGAAATATATGTAGAACTTGAAGATTTTATCTTCAGGGGGAGACGGGAAGTACATTTACTCGAATCAATCCGGAAGATTGAAGTAAAATCCTGAAGATTAAGTCATAAAAGACTAACAGTTGCGCACTATTTGCAACACAACGGGAAGTACATTTACTTGAATCAATCCGGAAGATTGAACGTAAAATCCTGAAGATTAAGTCATAAAAGACTAACGGTTGCGCATTATTTGCAACACATCAATGCATAAATATCATGTACTCTTTTCCTCACTAGTTTTCTCCCATTGGGTTTTCTAGTGTGGTTTTTAATGAGGCATGAGTATGATATTAATGATGTAAATGGGAAAATATTGCAAAATAAGTGCTTAAATGGACAAACCCCAGAATCCTGAAGATTATGCAGTTTGCGCCCTGAAGGCTTATGGTTGTACTCTTTTTCCCTTAACTAAGTTTTTCCCACAGGGTTTTCTTAAGTTAAGGTTTTTAATGAGGCGACAAATACAATATATGTTTTTACATATATCATGTACTCTTTTCTTCAACTAGGTTTTTCCCACATGTTTTCCTAGTGAAGTTTTTAATGAGGCATGAATATATATTTTATTGTACTCTTTTCTTGTCTAGGTTTTTCCCACAGGGTTTTCCTAGCAAGTTTTTAACGAGGCAAGATCATGGTCAAATAATGTCCAAGGGGGAGTGTTATAAATATATTCAATGGACATTTATTTGTAATGGACATAACGGATGATTTTATGGCTCATTATGTTTATTTATGTCCTTTGTATTAGTTATATATGGAAGTGTATGTATTTCATGTATCAGATAGCATATGATGAACACACAGATGAATACAAGAGATGATTCTCCCTTTCTCTCTTTCTCCCTTATCTCTCTATTATGATTTTACTTTTAACAATTAAGAATTAAGAATTTTTATACCGTAACATTTATTTTCCTTTAAAAAATAAATGATTTAGTTATTCTAAAAAAAATATTTATATTTAATAATTATTTTAAAAAATGAGTTTTCTTTTGTGCATTTAGTTTATACTTCATTAGTTTTAATTTATTTATAAGATAGAAATAGTAAGTATTTACAATGACAACCCAAAAGTATATGTGAGTTAAGTTTTCAAAATTACACTTATCATGTGTGTGGGAGAGAGGCAAAGAATAATTTTTTATTACAAATGGGAATCTAACGGTGGATATAGTAATCTTTGACCATATATGCCCATCTTAACTTTGAGGAGTTAATACCAGGTTGGAGGTCCTCAGAGTGTTAAACCAGTTGGAGTCCTAGCAATATCAAATTATAATTAGAAAAATTATATTATAAAGTTTGCCTAAATACATTTTAATAAATTTATATGCATATACAATGTATTATACAATCATATAAGGAATTTTGTCAAATTTAGAGTTTAAATTTTACTCATACAAAATTTAAATTTATTTTTTTTTTAAATTTCTTAATAAAATTATCTTAGTTAGTATTCATATTGTTTGAATTATAATATATAAATACAATTAGGAATGAATATGTTTAATTTTGTAAATTTTTTCTATAAATTTATCTAAATAATCGTAAACGATTATGAGACTATATTAACCCTACGCAAATTTTAATTTTAATTTTGTAAGCTATGAAAATATATACTTGACCAAAATATATGAAACTCCAACTATATTATTATATTGTAAATTTTAACATCTTTTCATTTTTTTTTCTAATTCTTTATTTAAATTCATACTAATATATTTTTGGTTCGTGCATCGCACGGTAAAATACTAGTTTATAAACAAAAGTTTACAATATCATCAAAAGTAAATTATAAAGCAAAAACTTGGATATCAATGCAAAAAAACAATTTTAAAATAGGAATGTTTTTTGCATACAAGGAAAAACATGATATTATATTTATCTATATTTATATAATACAAAAGGCATTATTAATATTTTTTCTATCAATTTATGTAGACATATATTATTATTTATATTATTTTATACGCTATGAAAATATGTACATTTTTTAAAAATATATATTTGTGATTACTGTTATAATTATACAGATTGAACACATTTTATTACTATTTCTTTTTAATGCGAACTAGTATTTTTGTCCCCGTTGCGATGCACAAAATGGATTTGTTGTAATATATTAAGAATATTTGAATCGATATATAATTATTTAAATTAGAACATCAAATATTATATCGTGCAATTAAAGATATGGTTTGGATCATTTATGTATTTTGATGTTATTATTGCTTGAATTTGTGCAAATAATTGCTCAAATTAAGTAGTTTATGTCTAGATGTACGCATGCGGTGCTATAACTTTGAACATTTTATTTTTCATTGTTTTGTATTTTCATAAATTAGTCAAATTTGCTCGTTCTCTAACGACTAAGTCATAGGAATGAATTGCTATCATAATTCATTTGTATGGAATATATATTTCTTGTCTAGATATATAGCAATTTTTCCATTTAAACAAAAAAAATAATATTATCGATTATATTTACACATTATTGAAACCTCTTTGTAGACGGCATTGGTAGTGGCAACACAATCCTGTACATCCTCGTCTAGAGCTAACACCTTCAGTCCATCAGGGAATGCGGGTTACTCGAGGGTGAAAATATATAATGGTAGAATATCACTCAATTAGTGATCCTTTTTATATTTTCAGTCAATTAGTAATATCAGATTTATTTTCAGTCAATTATCCTTTTTTTTTATTATTATCAATCAATTAGTCAATTAGAATATCAAATGATGTGATATTTTTACCTAATTTTCATTCCATTTTTAATTGATGATGTAAATATTATTATTGAAATATTTTCGTTCCATTTTTAATTTACATTTACTATTGTTTAAAATATACAATTACTATTGATGATGTAGAGTATTATTATTGAAATATTTTAGTCCAATTTTTAATTTCCGTTCCATTTTTAATTAAAATGCAATGATCTCACCATTTTTTTTTAATTTTAGTCAATTATGGATCATTTCTATTTGCAGTCAATTATTAATATTCATTTCCTTTTATATTTTTAGTCAATTAGTAATATTAAATTCATTTTTAGCCAATTATTCTTTTTTTATTTTCAGACAATTAGTCAATTAGAATATAGATGCAATGATATTTTTACCTAATTTTCGTTCCATTTTTATTTGATGACTAGTTTTTTTAGGTGCATTGCGCGATTGAGATAATACCAAATGTTTTTCTTAAATAAGTATTTTAAAGTATATCAAGGCAAGATTATATTGGAATTGTTCATGTATAGATAATTGATTGTTGAATTTGCGTATTTAAATTGGTAATTCTAAGTTTACAAATGCAAAATAATATAGTCATGATTGATTATAATTGTCAATAAATAATTGTATGGGTATGGTTGAAACCAAATACGGGATATAAGGGAGAGCAAATAAAAATTACGTTCAGCCAAATACAGAATATTATTATTGAAATATTTCTGTTTCATTTTTAATTAACATTCCATTTTTAATTTACCTTTACTATTTTTAAAATATACATTTACTATTGATGATGTAAAATATTATTATTGAAATATTTCTTTTCCATTTTTAATTTTACTTTACTTGATGATGTAGAATATCATTATTGAAACATTTTCGTTCTATTTTTAACTTCCGTTCCATTGTTTGAAATTATGAAAAATTTATGATATAATTGTGATTTGATTTATTATATTGGTGTAATATTATTGTAAAAAATTAAAATGCAATAATTTGACCATTTCTTTTTCCATTTTAGTCAATTATGGATGTTTTTTTCAATCAATTATTAATATTCATTTCATTTTTCAATTAACCTAATTTTTCATTTATTTTTTCATTTTTAATTTTCAGTCAATTATTAATATTCATTTCAGTTTCCAATTTACATAATTCTTTTTTATTTTTAATTGATGATGTAGAATATTATTGTCACATATTTCTATTCCTATTTCTAGTTTATGTTCCTTTTTTTTTTAATTATCCTTTACTATTTACTATTGTTTGGGCAGGAAATTAAGTAAATAGGATTTTTTTTAATTATAGTATAGATATAGATATATATATTAGATTTATTTATTTATTATTATTATATATTATTTTAATTATTTATTATTATTATTATTATTATTATTATTATAAGTTAATTCTGTTTCCTTTTTCCATTTTTCCTTTTTTTTTTTTTTTTTTTTTTTTTTTTTTTTTTTTTTTTTTTTTTGGGAAGAAGTGTTTGAGCAAGAATGAAAGAAAGAATTTAGTTTTAATAATAAGTATAGATAGATTATTAGCTTAGTTATCATAATAATTATTAGTCAATTATACAAAAGGTGGGTTTGGAAACCCAAAAAATGATTCCAGAAATTATTTTCTGGGTTTTCAGTGTTTTGCTTGAGAGGAGAATTTTCTGGAAAATGACTTTTCCTTTTTTTTTTTTTTTTTTTTTTTTTTTTTTTTTTTTTGAGGAAGTCATTTTCCGTTTTCAGTAGTGGAGGCAGCCAATCACCCACTGCCGTCCACCACCACTGAATACAGCCAAAACTTATATTGCATGGAATTTAAAATAAAAGTTGTTATATTATAAACAAAACAATAAAAATGTTTTTTTATATATATACAATTGAAATGTTTAAGTATACAATTTTACTCATTTTCTGAAAAATGAACCAAATACAAAGACAGTTTCAGAAAAATGACTCAAATACACACAAAGACAGTTTTACCAAATACACACAAAGACAGTTTTCCAAATACACAAAGACATTTATTGAAATTTTTTGATGTGCAGCCAAACATTTAAAAGAAAAATGTTTTCTGAAAAATAACTCATTTTCAGAAATCATTTTCCTACTTTCCAAACGAACTTTAATATCTGTACAATTAATTTGTTAATTTCCCTTTCAAAATAAAAAATTGTTAATTGTCATAATAATTATGGAAAATGACCGTTGTTTGATTATTGACAAATTCTCAAAATTTTAACAAATTCTCCATTTTAACATTTTGTCTTTAATCAAAACACCAAAATAAACTCAACAATTTGCTCCGAACAGCTAAAAACTAAAAACAACACATATACATTTTGGGTTTAATATTTCCCAAACACCCCTAATAATAAATAAGTTTTTTCTTAAAAAAAAAAACTAAAATAAAAAGTCATTAAACTAAGACTTTTTAAATAAGAGCCTTTTGGCTTCTCAATAAGTGCCTGAAAATATATTTCTTATCTACTGTTACCTCTCAATAAGTGCCTGAAATATAAATGTTACCTGTAGGTTAACTGCATCAAACAGCCCTTTACGCAGTATCAGCACTGCAATTGTGTTGTCTCAATCCACAGCATTGATGACTTCACCAGTGGTGCTTTGACTGTCACTCCAGTAGCTGATCTGTTGAAAAAGAAGCAGGTTAGACTCTAAACTGTTATAAATCCTTAATACAGTCCACAAAACTCATTATACATTTAATAAGACAGAGTAACCAAGTTACATTTTCTATGGTAGAATGGGGAGTTCTATGACACCTGCTGAAATTGTGGCCATTGAAGGCTCTTTTGGATGGATGTACATCTCATGCATGTCACCAGGATGTAACAGAAAGCTTTCTGGACAATTAGGTGATCTGATTTGTACACACTGTGATAAGAAGTATCAAGAGGGCATGGCAAGGTATCAGGTCAAAGTTATTGTTCTAGATAAAGGTCTACGAGATGCTCCATTCCTTTTATGGGATAGAGAGTGTTCTGAATTAGTTGGTATCCCAGCACACAGTTTGTACACGAAGTATAATAAGGTAAAGTATCAGTACTGTAAAATTTAACACTTCATATGAACTGTGTTTGTCTTTTTTTTTTTTTTTTTTTTAAGTATGCTATTTTCTTTATTTTAGGTTCCTGACATTCCAAGAGAATTGGAATCCTTAGTTGGTCTAAGAATGATATTTAAGATATCATTAAAAATGGAGTTCATGAAGAGAGCTAATTCAGCCTACACTGTGATGAGAGTTCTAAGGGATGAAGTCTTAGTGTCAGCATACTGTTCTAAACTTATTGAAGACCAAGAGAAGGACTTGATGACAAAAATGATAGATGAGGATGGGGATGAAGATGAGGAATCTGATCAGGTTGTTATTTTTAATAAAGTAAAATAAATATTTACATTTTTAAGTCTATGTTTGACATGTTTTGGACTAAATCAACTTTTAATATACAGGAGGCTTCTAATGGAGACAATGAGGTCAACAGTCCATTAAGTATACAGCAGTCTCAAAGTCTAGACATTGAACCTGAAGATCCTAATGGTGTCAAGAGATCGCTTCTGGATCAATTCTCTCTCTTCTAGGAAGAAGGGAAAAAATGTTGTTGTTAAACAGGAAAAAATTTAAGATCTTGGATACTACAGACTATTACCACATTTCTGTGGTTTTTATATTTTGCCCTGCTCAATTTCTCTTTGTTTGTGCTGAACAATTTCATTATGTTTCAATCTAAAATAGACTCTTTGCCTTTGTTGTTTACCTATGCTTTCTTTTTATACACTGTGTTTATTAGTTTATATATTGTTAGATATATGAAACTGTATGCAGGGCAAGAATGAAGGGAGCAAGCAAACAATCATGAGAAGGAACCAAACACAAGGAAGCAAACACAATCACAATCAGTTAAGGAAGCAAGCACAGTCAACCAGTGGGACCAGAAGAGGGTTTAAACTGATTTAATTTTACCCATCTGCTAATTTGTAGTCAAGTACTAAAGTCTGTATTTTTAATTATACTATATCTACTGTAATAAAACTCAGTATTTGCACTATATACATACTACTATATTCTTTCAAACTCACACAGTTTAAATATCATCATTAGCAAACTAATAAAAAAGACAAACATCTACCAATAGTAAAACAGTTACATGTATAGAAAAATATAATCAATCAAACACCTAATGGTTGAAATTAAAACACTAAAATTGAAAGTAATCAATATACATTCACTTTATAGATAGTCCTACATTCTATACCTTTAAATCAACATTATTTTAATTTAGATATATAATTGGTCAAGTTCAAATGCAATTCAACTTTAAAGTTAAAATTTAATTATAATAGATAGTCCTACATTCTAGACCTTTAAATCAATATTACTTTCATTTAGATATAGACTTGGTCAAGTTAAAATGTAATTAAACTTTAAGGATAAAATTTCTAACCAAAATAATAGATTGACCAGATTATAAGTATATAGTCCTATTTTCTACACTTTTAAATGAACAGTAGTTAAAAATTATATTTGACTTTGTCAATTGAAAAGTAGATAGTCAATTTTAGCACTAACTCAATTAAACCCAAAACAGCAATCAAAACAAATTAAAGAAAAAAATAGTCTTCTCGGTGTAACCTGTGGGTGTCCCCCTTCCATATATTTCAAAAAAAAAAAAAAAACAGTTTTGGATTGCTCAAAATTTAGTTTAAACAATGATAGATGATACACATTCGTATGAAACATAGCTGAGTAATACTTCTCTTTCTAGAATTACAAAATCACACTGTTTTTTAGTACATATCTGTAAAAAGTACACTATAGAGAACTATTCTTTATGACAACTAACCTAAAAGAACCTTACTTTAATTTAGATATAGCTTTGGTAAAGTTAAAATTACATTATACTTTAAGGACAAAATTGTATCCAAAATATTTGATTGATCACAGTATAAGTTAGGATGAGAATTCAAAATCAATTCCAATTAACCAACGATACAATTACAGGAGAGTATATCTCAGTCTACCTCTAACTACTCCTATCTAATAGGATACAGACAGTAGACTCATTCTAACCATAGAAAACTAATCATAGGTTATACAATTATAAACACAGATAATAATATTAATACTCACACACCCCCTCAAGCACACGGTGCTTAGAGACACAACGTTGAGCTTGTCTCAAAGAGCTATAAATCTGGGTTCGGGAAGAGGCTTGGTGAAGACATCGGCCAGCTGATCTTTAGTCGATACAAAATTAACCACAAAGTCCCCGCTGGCAACCTTATCACGGGACGAAATGATAGTCGATTTCAACATGCTTCGTCCTGGCGATTGGAAAACTGGATTAGCACACAGATATGTTGCTCCTAAATTATCACACCACAGAGTAGAAGGCTGCCCAGTGTGTAGACTAAGCTCACGGAGAAGAGAGACAACCCAAGTGACTTCAGCGGCAACATTAGCTAGGGCTTTATATTCTGCTTTCAGTCGAAGAGCGGGCCACAGTCCGTTGCTTCCTTGATAGCCAAGAGACGAGATTAGTCCCGAGAAACACTGCATACCACTAGTGCTCTTCCTATCAATTGGACAGCCGGCCCAGTCAGAGTCGGAATAGGCGTGAATGGTAGCAGTCGGGAAGAACTAAGACGAAGCCCATAATCCAAGGTGCCTTTGATATACCGTAAGACCGCCTTGACCATGGCCAGTGATCAACATGTCGGAGTATGCATAAACTGACACAAATGGTTCACTGCGTATGATAGATCCGAACGAGTAATAGTTGAGGTACTGTAAAGCCTCAACAATTCGACGGTACTGTGTGGGATTATCAAACGGTTCATCAGATGGAGTTACGGCCTGTGTGGATGGATGCGGGTGTGGACTAGTTGCTTGCAGTCAACCATACCAGCTCGATTCAACAAATTAGACATATAACAACGCTGGGATAGGATCATGCGCCTTTAGTGTCCACAGTCTCAATGCATAAGAAGAACCCCGTTTGCCAAGATCCCGGATCTTGAACGCAGTAGCCAGCCGGCTTAATAAAGTATTAACCAGTGTAGCATTGCTCCCCATCATAATGATGTCATCGACGTAAACAAGGAGAAAAACCTGACACCCATCTGAGCTGTAGTAGAAGAGAGAGACATCCGTCTTTGACGCATTAAACCCTGTGGTAAGAAGAAAGTCACAGCAGCCTCTTGAACCATGCCCTCGGAGCCTGTTTCAGGCCGTAGAGAGACCTTTGCAAGTGGCAGACGTGATTAGGGTGAGTCGGGTCCTCGTAACAGGGAAGGTTGCTTCATATAGACTGTTTCGGCTAGATGCCCATTTCAGGAATGGCATTGTGCACATCTACCTGTCGTAGAGTCCACTTGTTGGTGATGGCCAATCGAAAAAAGAAGCCGAACCGTTGTCGGTTTGACCACAGGGACTGAAGGTGTCGAAGAAGTCCTCTCCGGCTACCTGATTAAAACCTTTCGCCACAAAACTGAGCCTTGTGCCGTTCTTACCGAGCCATCTACAGTACGCTTGGTGCGAAACACCCACTTACATCCGATTATATTCATATTAGGATCAGGTGGGACCAGACGCCAGGTGTTGTTATGCAGTAGAGCATTAAACTCCTGATCCATGGCATCCCGTCACTGTGGGTGCCCAACTGCTTGAGAATAACATGTTGGATCAGCAGTGACTGCAGTTAGGGCGTGGAATTCTTCATCAGTGCCGCTGTGTCATGCGGCAGGAGACGCATAACATGATCCCGCTCTTGAGGTTGTGTCCGACCCCGACCCGACCCCGCCCCGAGAAGCCGGGTACAGTGAGCTCAATGGCCAATTGTGGCACTTCTTGAGCTATTGGCTAGGGTCAGAGTCGTGTGGTATAGTAGAGATAGGGCTAACTGCAGGTTCATTGTGAACTGGTACTATGGGACCAGCTGCCCACGGCACAGGCTGTGGCTCAACAGCTCGCGGTGATGTACCTGTGGCAAAGGGAAAAATAGACTCGTCAAACCGCACATGGTGACAGATATAACGTCTTCCCACAGGTTAAGTCCATGCATCTGTATCCTCGAAAGGACGGAGGATACCCCAGAAAGACACACGGTGTGGAACGAAACTCTATTTTATGCCGATTATAAGGCCTTAGATACGGGTAACATAAGCACCCGAAGACACGTAGAAACTGATATGGGGGTAACTTTTATTGAAGGCAGTAATATGGACTTTCAAAATTTAATGTTGAGGAAGGTAGGTAATTGATTAGACACGTGGCTGTTTCGAAAGCATGATCCCAGTATTGTTGTGGGACAGCCCTTGGGCGAGAAGAGCCAAGCCCGTTTCGACAATGTGTCTGTTACGGCCGCTCAACTCTTCCGTTTTTCTCATGCGTGTAAGCGCATGATTGACGGTGATTAATCCAAGGGTTTGAAACGTGGTATGAAGTTTGCGGTACTCACCCCCTAGATCCGACTGTATAGACTTGATAGAGCGCGAAAATTGCCGCTCTACCAACACACGAAACACATCAAACATTTTATAGATGTCTGATTTTACCCTTAATGGATAAAACCAGCAATATAGGGAATGATCATCAACAAACAGAAGGAAATAACGATAACCACTAGACGAGACAACTGGTGCAGGCCCCGAGATGTCCGTATACAATAGATCTAGTACATTGTTGCTAGATTCTTTTATCCTATCTAATTGAAACCGAGAGGACTTGCCGAGGTGACAAGCCGTACATGACCCGAAACTAGTTTTATTTTGAGTAACTGAACAATGCTGAAGAATTTTATTTTGCACTAGACTATGTGGATGACCGAGTCTGCGATGCCAGATTGTGGGTGTTGCCCGGGAACTGACGAACGCAAAATGACTCCAGGACACAGGTAGCTTGTACAGACCTCCAGAAGTCGGGCCTTTAAGAAGCGCTGCCTTGGTTTTGGAATCCTTCACAATGAAACAACTGTCATGAAATTCAAAAAACACACTATTTTCTTTAGCGAATTTTTGAACAGACAATAGGGGAACAGTTAATTTCGGGACATGTAATACATCAGATAGAAACAATTGTTTTGACAAAGATGGGATTGATGCATGGCCAACCCGTGAGATTACTAAACCTATACCGTTTCCCACCCGGAGCGTATCCGGGCCATTATACTCCTCCGCGGATGTTATCATGCCGGCATCGGGAGTGGCATGAGCCGTGGCACCCGTGTCAGGATACCACGCGTCGGCCGGTGGTACGGATGTGCCCGGGGACTCGCCGGACACTGCAACATGGGCTTGCGCAGGTGGCTGCGTCGTGTACCGTTTATAACAGTAGACCGCGATATGTCCCTGCGATCTACAAATTTGACAACGTGGTACACCGCGCTGATTTCGGCCACCCCGATGATTTCTGCCACCTCTTCCACCACGCCACTGGGACTGCCGGCCACCATCACCGCTGTTTTGATTATTGCTGGACTGGGAGTGTCGGCCACCACTGCCTCGGCCTGCATAGAGCGCCGACGGCGAACCACTGCCAGCGTCCGGAAAGTCATCTGCCAATATGAAATCGGCGGCCTGCAGATGATCAGCGAGATGCTGGAGCGACATCGGCGCATGAGCGGTGAGAGACGTAGCGTATGCACGGTACTCCGGCCTCAGGCCTCTCAGAACGTAAAGGTTCTGTTCGGCCATGGAGAGAGGCTGTCCAGCTTGCGCGAGTGCTTCTACCAGGAGCTCCGCCCGTCCAAGGTAATCGCCCGGCGTGGAGTTTCCTTGCTGGAGCGCCTGGAATTGGCCCAGCAAACTCAGACAACGAGCCTGCGTGTTGGAGCCGAGAGCGGAGCAGATTGATTTCCAAACGTCGGCGGCGGTATTCCGGCCAACCGCGAGATGCAATACCTCATCTGAAATCGAGGATATTAATAGAGAAAGGATCGACTGATCCTGGAGTATCCATGTTTTATATGCTGGGTTCGGGGCTGTCGCCGTAGTGGTTGTGCTGGTACCGGGAATTGCCGGAGACCGTGGTGAGAGTGGCTGCCGGGCATGGGGTGGTTCATCCACAAAGCCGATCAAATCCTGGCCTCTAAGAAAGGGTATTAGCTGGGTTCTCCAAAACAGAAAATTCCTAGAGGTTAATTTCCATGGATATAAAGTGGTGTGCTCCGGCGAGGGGGTTCGGGTTCGCCGGAGATGAACCGCCGACGGCAGATGGAGTGCGATCGGAGGAGTTCGACGACAATGGGTAGGGGGGTAGCGTTTTTGTGGTGGAGGATCGTGTTTAGGCTGATACCATATGAGAATTCAAATCAATTCCAATTAACCAACGATAGAATTACAGGAGAGTATATCTCAGTCTACCTCTAACTACTCCTATCTAATAGGATACAGACAGTAGACTCATTCTAACCATAGAAAACTAATCCTAGGTTATACAATTATAAACACAGATAATAATATTAATACTCACAAGTAGTAGCATTCAAAAAAAGATAGTCCTATATTCTAGACTTTTAAATGAACATTACTTAAAAATTAAATTGGCTTGGTGAATTAAAATATATATATATATATATATATATATATATATATATATATATATATATATATATATATATATATATATATATATATATATATATAGTATAGCTTGCTGAAAATCCAATCTAATTATGATTGTCCTAACTAAATTAAAAACCTTACTAAATAGAATACATTACTTCAAAAAAATTTTAAAAAAATCAATGTATTCAAGAAACTTTCAAGAATTGTACAAAAAATATGATACACGTTAGAGCCTTCAAATTACCAGTAAAAACTCACACTGATGTTTAGTACATTACAAGATCACACTGGTATTTTCAAATTGGCAAACTATATCATCATGTCAATTTCTGTATAAAAAAAAAAAATACACATTAGAGGACTGTTTTTTATGTTAACACATCTAAAATAGAAACATTTCAACAACTACAATTTACAAAACTAACAACTATTGTGTACTTTGAAGAGTAAATACTCATCCCATACTACATAATATATAATCTACTAATTTGTAATGTGAACACTAAGAAGCTGTGATATCTAAGAATCTGGCAGCACTGCCACAAATCATCATGTAACATGTATTCAATCTTTGTGCAAAAAAAAAAAATGTCAAAACAAATAAAGATTCCATGTATTAAAAATCTATTTTAGTCATTCAATATGTGCATCAGAAACAAAGATTCATCATTTGTCAAAGAATCAAGAACGAACACAATTTTCTAAACTGATTTAAATATAGCCATCTGTCAATATTTAAACTGTATACACAATGCTATTTTACTTTAAAAATCACACATTTAAAAGATTTCATTACCAAACTACCAAAAATAATAACATCTAACAATAGTCAAAATGTAACACTTCACAGATAATCAATCAAACACACAAATTATGTCATTCAAAAACTAAAATTCAAAGAATCAAATAGTTTAGCCATTTATACACGGTCCTACATTATAGACATTTAAATCAACATTACTTTCATTTAAATCTAGACTTGGTCAAACTGATCAAATTCTAAACAAAATAATAGAATTCATCAGAGTATAAGTATATAGTCCTATATTAAAATCTGAAAAATATGTATTTCTCATTTAGTAAGTGATCAAATATACTATCTCTTTATAGATAGTTCTACATTGAGTAATAATTACCATCACAGTTAGCAGGCCATCATCTAACATGTATTAAACTGTAGTGTACAATAATGGCATCAGATTTAAAGATTCATCATTTGCCAAAAGACTTTAAAACAGTGTTTGTACATGTGTAAAATGAAGAAGTGCAAAAATATAAGGGGGAACATGTGTATTCAATTACAGGAATAGTATACTGCATTGTGGTTTTTCCAAAAAAAAAAAATTGAACAATCATAATCATTTTTAGTATATGTCAAAACATTAATGATGGTCACCTAATAAAGCATTCAAGATATAGCAAATATGCATACTCCAACTACAAACAGATATCATAATTGCAACATTCAAAACAACATACCACATGAGGAAAATTGTTTTCTTCTACACTAACAACATTCAAAACAACATATTAATTGTTTTAATTATTTGTGTATTTAAGGTACATTATTTTTGTAAGAAATGTACATTAGTTGCATTTACCATTTTTATTTGATTTTTAATTATGTTACACGGTACTGTGTAGACCATGGTTAATGTATTCACGATTTAAAGTAATGCATTATTTCTTATAATACATAGCTTCTAATAGTGTTTAAATATGTTACCATTTTTACATTGCATTATTTCTTGCACTGTACTATGTGGCATTTTTTAGTACTGTGTTTGTCATGATCCACGCAAGATTGTGGACCGTGAATGTCAGAAACAGTTTTAATTAATACAAAATGTACATTATTCACAAAACGTTATTAACTATGTTAGCGTTTCGATATTGCATATATTATATTTAGGTTACACGGTACTGTGTGTACCATTGTAATTTTAATACAGATTTTAATTCATGTATGGTTTTTGACAATATTTTTTTTTTGTCATTGCATAAAATGTAGAGAACAACGATACCATTCAAGAAGAGAATACTAATGATCCACAAGTGGAATACACACCACAACCATATTGTAATTCAAATGATAGACCAAAAAGTGCTCTTACAACAGGTAAACTATTTAAAGTTTGTAAAATTTTATTTAACAGGTTATATACATATTACAAACATGTTATGTCTTTTCAGTTAATAAAGAATCTTTGGATATACAATTAGTACGCGAAGCATGGAATATACAACAGCAACAGTAAATCAAGGCATTTTGTGTTAGGAGGACGAAAGCCATTACCTTCAAGTGCAACAAGCGATATACTTAACGGTTAGTTTTTTAGTTAATGGCCAATTACTTAATTGTTTTTATTCCAGTTACATATTATAAACAATCTATCATTAAAAATGTTAAATATGTTATATAAAAGGTACCTTCACAATGTCTGAGAACAAACGACCACCTCTACAGGATATATCCAATGGTAAGTATTTTTTATATCATTTTTGTTGCTTAATAATTTTTTTTTTTTATGCCAGCTAAAAAAAGTAAACTATAAATTAATTAGGTAACACAAACTGCAACAAAAGGAAATGCATGGATGAGGGTAAAACTGTTATCCAGTGTAATGTTGTCAACCGAGATTTGTTTCAAGATTTTGAAGAGTTTCCAATATGGATATAATTTCTAAAACCGTTCAAGACAATTATGGTACGTTTAATATTAAATAGTAGTAGTTTGCAAATGTTTCATGGTTTACTTCTTTGTTTCAGTCATATTTAGTTCTTACACCCAAAAGGATTATTATTTTTGGGAAACTAATATGATATATTCTACGTAGGATTGTCACCAATTACACAACAACATATCCAAGAAAGTGCAAATGGTAAGTAATTATTTGTATACAAATTATAAATGTCATTACAATTTTTTGGATATGTTTCAAAATATTTATAGATAAGATGATTTATGTACATGGTAGGTACAAAACAATGCAACGAGACATCGTGCACAAACCAAGTTACAGTACTAATGCAGTCGACAATTGGAATTTCAAATTTTAACCAATCAGGTGACGAACAAGCAAATAAGTCTCAAATTACAGAACTGACTGCTTTCAATACTGGTATGTATAATATTATTCGGTCTTCTAATTCATATGTTACAGTTTAATTAATCGGTTTTGAATTCTCAACTTAGTGGAATACCAAGATCTTGGTGATGCAACTATAACATGTCAACACTGTGGAGCGCTTTTTTTGGTACGAAGAAAGGACACACAAAACAGATAATCGCGGCCACCCAAAATATAACCTGTGTTGCAACAATGGTAAGATCCAATTGCCACAAACGATGGTGCCACCACAAGCTATATATGATCTTTTTTTTTGGAGAAGGAGAAAAAAACAAGCAATTTCTACACAACATTAGAGCATACAATAGTATGTTCTGCTTCACTTCGATGGGTGGTAAAATAGACCGAAACGTGAACAGCAACGGTGGTCCCCAATCTTCCGTATAAATGGCCAGAACTTCCACTACATTGGTACTCTATTTTCGGTAGACGGTAAGAAACCACATTTCGCACAGCTGTATATCTATGATACGAACAATGAAATTGACAACCGTGTCAATTCTGCAACCCCAAGTGGCCTGAGGTACAACGCTTCTTGAATACAAGAAAATTAAGGCCAGAAGATCGCCCAGACATAATTTGTAGAATATTCAAATTGAAGTTGGATGCCCTACTATCAGAATGTCGAAAGAACAAGTTATTTGGCCCAGTCATTGGAGGTACGTGAAAAATAAGCTACTATTTTAATGATGAAGTTTCTAACCCATAGCAATGTCCCAAGATTTAGCTCTATTCTAAACTTTCTTATCTTTTTCATTGTTAACAGTGATCTATACCATAGAGTTTCAAAAAAGAGGTCTACCGCATGCTCATATACTTTTGTTCCTGAATAAAAACAATCGAGCGCAAAGTGGTATAAATCTGGACAACATTATTTTAGCTGAGTTACCTGACCAAGAAACAGATCCAGAATACTTCAAAGTTGTTGAGGAATTTATGATGCATGGTCCTTGCGGGAAAGCACAGTTGACTTCTCCATGTATGGCGAATGGTAAATGTACTAAACACTTTCCAAAGAAGTTTGTTAATTTGTCAATTGTGGACGAGCATGGTTATCCTATATATCACAGACGAGACAATGGCCGGTCTGTCATGCGTAATGGTATTCAGTTGGATAATAGGTACGTAGTACCACACAATAGACATTTATTGCAAAAGTAAAGAGCTCATATTAACGTGGGATGGTGTAATCAGTCCCGTTCAATCAAGTATTTGTTCAAGTACGTCAACAAGGGCCATGACAGGGTAACAGCAGAGTTTTTCAAAGCCAACTGCGATGCAGAATGTCCAAAAGTTATTGATGAAATCAGTATGTTCTATGATTTTTGGTACATCTCTCCATGTGAAGCATCTTGGCGATTATTTGGATTTGATATACAGTTAAGGACACCAGCTGTTGAGCGATTAAGCTTTCACTTGCCAAATCAACAAAGTGGCGTATTTGCAGATGATGATCCAGTTGATAACATACTAAGCCGTCCAACAATCATGTTCTTAGAATGGTTTGAGGCAAATAAACCTACCCAGCTGCAAGACAACTGACATATGCCGAAATGCCAACTAAATTTGTATGGAAGAAAGATGTTAGGAAATGGCAACCAAGGAAAAGAGGATTTGCAATAGGTAGAGTTTTCTATGTGCCACCTGGTACAGGGGAGATATTTTATTTGAAATGTCTTTTGAATAAAGTAAAAGGGCCCACATGTTTTTTGGACATAAAAAAAAAGTAGACGGTGTGCAATATGAATCTTTCAGGGATGCGTGTTCTGCAAGAGGATTAGTCGACGGCGACAGGGAATATGTTCATGCTATAGAAGAAGAAAGTCAATGGGCGACAGGTGTAAATTTGAGAATATTGTTTGTCACCCTATTAATGTCAAACTCATGGGAAAACCAGAAGTTGTGTGGGAAGCTGCCTGGCACTATTTGGCTGAGGATGCACAATTCAAGATTAGTGCTCAATTGGGGATTACAGGTAATATTTTGTTTCTGTACTTTCATGTTGTACAAATTATTTGTATACACATAGTTATAATATGCGATTGATAATACTATCACAGATTTGATTTTATCTGAAGATGAGAAAAAGAATTTTGCACTTCATGAGATACAAATAATGTTTTCTGCTATGGGAAAGAGTTTGAAGACTTTCTGTTGATGCCAGTACCGGATTTAGAGAATCATGCTAGAACCACCAATCGGTTGATACAAGAGGAATTAGCATATGATATTAATGTCATGATGGAATAGAATGATAAATTGGTGCATCAACTCACCGAAGAACAAAGGCTATATATGGAGAAGTATTGCAAGATGCTGAGAATAATCTGGGAGGCCTGTTTTTTGTTTATGGATACGGTGGAATGGGAAAAACATTCTTATGGAGAGCATTGTCTTCTGCTTTAAGGTCAAAGGGTGATATAGTTTTAAACGTGGCATCAAGTGGCATAGCATCTCTTCTACTACCAGGAGGTAGAACTGCGCATTCAAGATTTTCAATACCAATAGCTGTTAATGAAGATTCAACCTGCAACATCAGTCAAAGTAGTCCTTTGGCACAGTTGATAATGCAAAGTAAGTTGATCATTTGGGATGAGGCACCGATGATGCATAAGTTTTGCTTTGAAGCTTTAGACTGTACTATGAGAGATATCATGCGTGCTAAAAATCCAAAAAGCTTGGATATGACTTTTGGTGGGAAAACCGTGGTGTTAGGTGGAGATTTCAGACAGATTCTACCAGTCATTCCAAAGGGAACCAGGCAAGATATTGTTGGAGCAAGTATAAATGCATCATATCTTTGGAGAAGCTGTAAAGTATTTAGGCTAACAAAGAATCTCAGGCTTAGGTCATTGCAATCAGATACTGAAGTTAAAGAGATTGAAAAATTTGCAAAGTGGATTGCTAATATAGGTGATGGAACAATTGGTGATTGTTTGCATGGAGAATGTGAGATAAATATTCCTGAAGAATTAGTGCTAATTGTGTTGAGGATCCAATTTCTACAATTGTTGATAACATATTCCCTATGTTCTGCAGTGGTTAGAGTGATATTCAATACCTAAAAGATCGTGCTATTTTGACACCAACTTTGGATATTGTGGATGCAGTAAATGAATACATGAATGACTATAATAATGCCGAAGGAAGGACGTATCTCAGTTGTGATTCGGTTTGTAAATCTAATTCAAATGTTGACATGCTTCCTGATCTGCACACTGCAGAATTTTTAAATGGTTTAACAAAGGTGTTAGGAGTTCCAAATCACTCATTGCTCTAAAGTTGGCTCACAGCAGTTATTTCTTCTGAGGAATATTGATCATTCTTGGGGTTGTGGCCAAACGTACAGAAGTGATCATATGTCAAAGTTGGCATGATCATGTTTTAGAAGCTCCAAATACTATGGCGCGGCAA